>NW_022631030.1:10036014-10037245 GCF_010015895.1 Lontra canadensis | reverse complement strand
CCCCCCCCCCCCCCCCCCCCCCCCCCCCGCTCATAACAGTTCTAGAGGGGATAGAAACAGGAGGGCAGCAGGTGCTGGTAGAAGCATCGAGCTAGGGAGCTGGCCCATGTGAACACACAGGCAGGTTCCCCGGGAACCCTCCCTGGGTGTGATGCATCAGGGCAGTCCATGTGTGGCTTGATTTTTATTTTAAAAATTAAATAATGAATATAAATAATTTCAATAGGATAACACTATATTATTCAGTGAATCTTACACATCAAAGTAGACGATTGTTTAGCTTTCTTTTGAGTTATAATACTACTGGCAATCTGCTAGGCTCATTAAAAAACAGATAACACTACTGGACGTCAAGATGGCGGAGAAGTAGCAGCTGAGACTACTTCAGGTATCAGGAGATCAGCTAGATAACTTATCTAAAGATTGCAAACACCTACAAATCCAACCAGAGATCGAAGAGAAGAAGAACAGCAAAAGAAACAGAAAATCAACCCCTTTCTGAAAGGTAGGACTGGCGGAGAAGTGAATCCAAAGCGACAGGAAGATAGACCGCGGGGGGAGGGGCCGGCTCCCGGCAAGTGGCGGAGCAACGGAGCACAAAATCGGGACTTTTAAAAGTCTGTTCCGCTGAGGGACATCGCTCCAGAGGCTTAACCGGGGTGAAGCCCACGCGGGGTCATGGCCTCAGGTCCCGCAGGGTCACAGAAGGATCGGGGTGTCTGAGTGTGGCTGAGCTCACAGGTATTAGAACGGGGAAGCCGGCGACAGAGACAAAGCCGAGGAGTGACTCTCAGCTCGGGGTTACCTTGAACCGGTCGCAGGCTCGGTCAGCTCGGAGCGCAGCCGGAGGCAGAGTGACGGGAGTAATTGGGCGCTGTTCTCTGAGGGCGCACTGAGGAGTGGGGCCCCGGGCTCTCGGCTCCTCCGGGCCGGAGACTGGGAGGCCGCCATCTTCATTCCCATCCTCTGGAACTCTACGGAAAGCGCTCAGGGAACAAAAGCTCCCGAAAGCAAACCCGAGCGGATTACTCAGCCCGGCCCCTGGTAAGGGCGGTGCAACTCCGCCTGGGGCAAAGACACTTGAGAATCACTACAACAGGCCCCTCCCCCAGAGGATCAACAAGAAACCCAGCCAGGACCAAGTTCGCCTACCAAGAAGTGCAGTTTCAATACCAAGGAGAGCAGCGGAATTCCAGAAGAGGAGAAAGCAAAGCACGGAACTCATGGCTTT